>NC_055962.1:3776063-3801063 GCF_018492685.1 Alosa sapidissima | reverse complement strand
CTTTTGGAGCAGGCCTATGGCTTAGACAGAGATTACAATGGATTTAGGCACTCATCTCACACTCGCATGCAAAAAAACAAAACTCCCACTCCTGGAGAACCGAGGGAGGCTGCAGCCGATTGTCACTGGCTTATGGCAGGTATGTGAGGCTACGCCTGGGACTGCGTGCTACGAGATTTAGAGCTTAGCTCAACTGAGGATTTTCTCCTAATCAATCAGTGGGAGTTCAGCGCTACCCAGCAAGCCCCTCTCTCTCCCTTTCACAGTCCCGCCCCGACAACAACAGAGGAAAGGCGAAAGGGAGCATTTTCTTTTGGCTCCTTGACTTCAAAAGAGACACAGAAGAAGAAATGTGGGTCAGTTTGCAAAGAAGAGACAAATATCCAGTAAATCTGAGAGGGCATTTCTCAAGCATGATGAAAACGCTTGCTATCTGAGCTGCTTGGTGTTGATTAATGGTGGTAAGTGTGGAGTCAGGGTTAAGGTAATAAATGCCCTGGCTCTATCGGGAGGACGGAGACATGAGCAGGGCCACACTAATGAATAATTTAATCACAAAAAATGTTTTGGGGGAGACTCTGATGTTTGGATGTGGATCACATGTCTTGGAAACAGCTACTGTTATAAAGGTCACACACCTGGGGAATTTGCCAACATGGATGCGATTACTCATGTTTATTACCGGAAAAGACAATAGGATTTCCCCTAAGACTACTCTCAGAATGGGTCAGAATGATGACTTATTTATTTCTTCTTTTTATCTGTGACTTCCCCTCAGTAAGAAATTCATCTTCACATGGATTTTTGCTTATTTTGCACAGGCCTTGTTTTATGCAACTCCATTAGTTCTTGGAAGACATTAATGACAAACAATACCCCAAGTACGGTGTTCTGGAATGTAATCTTACACCCCCCATACACAGCGCACACTGCTACATGTTCCAGGGTTTCAAGCCAAGGAATCCATCTAGCTCATGCATGTCAGATGGCTGTGATTTGTGGAGACATTACATTTTGAGGAAAATTCACTTGTAATGCGATATCAAATATCAGATTGTGATGAACTATTGACTGAGGGGACAAAGTGAGCATTAAAATGACCTTACCCAGCACAGTGCACCATATCTCAGCCATGTGATCCAAGACGGGTGTTGGAGAGAGCCCCATCTTTCCTGCTTAGCCTTGCTCTCCCATAACTTTCACTGTATTCATTGGGGTCTGGAGACTCTACACTAGATTTTCTTTTGGTCAGTGCATTGGAAATGGGGGACGCTTAGACATCAACTTGACACACCTGAACTATCCCTCTCAACTGTTACAACAGAAAACCTTCCCATTATTGCCAGTTGAGAGGAATGTGTATTACGAATGCCTCATTGGTTGTGCTTAGATCCCGCTCATCTGGTGCACCACTGCACTGCTCCTCTTCTACTGGTGCTCGCATGCTTTTCCCCTGTTTAGCATATTTGGTTCAGAATTTGTGTACTTTCCATGACTTTGCAGCACAGTGTTAAAGTTTCAAGCAAAAAAACAAAAAAACAAAAACCAACCTGTTTAAATTTTCATTACATCAGCCAGTAACAAATAGCGTGATTCCTGACGACATTTCAAATGTTGGCATCTACTCCTAAAACAACAGATTGCAGCTGTTTGGTGCATGTAGGAGACTTTCACTGTAAAATGCCTCCATCACATCTCTTGAGAGAAGTGACAGACGTAAATTATAGAGTCAAATTTGAACCTTTGAGTATTTTAGATAAGATGCTCTATTGCTGTTTTGTCTATGTTTTCATTGTCTATGCTTCACTCTGTGTTGGTTCTCTAATTAGTTTCCAATCTTTGAACAAATCTGAAATGCCTTTCCTTGTGTATCCCCATCTTATTGTCTGATTCATGTTTCAAATCTCAACTTTATCATTAAGCCTTCAAAGAGATGCATTTAATATTCATTCATAGACAAAATAACATGGACCTAAGTGGGGTCCTAAAACATTCAGGCAATTATAGTGGTCATTTTAACTCTTACTGCACTTATAAGGCTCCGGGTTTAGGCCTAATGAGAAAATCATTCCCTTGGGACCAATAATAATTGAAAGCGTCTGTAACACAGAGATGGAGAGAACAATGAAAGAGAGTGAGGTTGGCTGTACCAGTCTGCACTTTATTAGGATAAACTGCCACTTCCAGACATTAAAGGAACATCAAAGATCGGAAGAGATGGAACGGATCTCTTCAACTGATGAACTTACTAATCACAAAGGGAAGAAAGGAGATGGAAGATTCAGTATGTCTTTGAGTTGACTCAGAAGAACAGAGGAACATACTCATTTTCAAATAGTTACATTTGCATCTTCTTGTCTCTTTTTCAACAACATTAATTCATACATTCAAAAGTAGTTATTATCAATCCAGAACCGCTTTCATTTTACACCTCAAATGTTCTCATTTTCTGCAGCATTAAGTTATTACCATTTATTTTTTAATTAAGGTCGCCAAGGAGTAAAGCAACTTTTTCCTTTCAGTCAATCAGTAACTATTTTGGTTTGTGGACCAAAACAAGAAACTTAGCAGGACTTTGTTTAAACATCCCACATGTGGTTGATAATTAAGAGGTAATTAGGATATTGATATGATGACGCGTCACGGGCTGAGCTGTGACGTGTGCAGAGTGCAGTCGGCCATTTGCCAGCCCAGCATCTGCTATTTCCTATTTGGGTTTATTGCCACTACTGTTTACCCTGTTTCATATTTCTGTTTGCTGTGCATGTTGTAATAAACCACCATTTGCCACAGATGTATTACTGTTTTAGTTTAGAGTGCAGGGAATGGCTTACCGGCATTTTCTATGCAACAAATGTTTGCCGCTGCTTACACAAAATACGAAATCTAAATGTGTTGTCATGTTCATTTCTCATCTGTGTAAACTTCAACTGGTATCAATAATTGCAAACATTCACACTGGCTATTAAAAAACATTCTCATTTATTGGGTAAAACATTTATACAACTCTGCATACAGTTTACTCAGTGCCAATTAAACATCAGTTTACTCAGTGCCATTTAAACATCAGTGGCACACAACCCTGCCCGAGCCATAGAGAAAACCCAGTGATGTCACTCCCATAAGAGAGCATGGGGACAGAGGGCAGTGCCTACTTGGTCAGTAGCTAATGAGTCACTAGATTACACTCCCATAAGAGAGCATGGGGACAGAGGGCAGTGCCTACTTGGTCAGTAGCTAATGAGTCACTAGATTACACTCCCATAAGAGAGCATGGGGACAGAGGGCACTGCCTACTTGGTCAGTAGCTAATGCTTGGTCAGTAGCTAATGAGTCACTAGATTACACTCCCATAAGAGAGCATGGGGACAGAGGGCAGTGCCTACTTGGTCAGTAGCTAATGAGTCATTAGATTACACTCCCATAAGAGAGCATGGGGACAGAGGGCAGTGCCTACTTGGTCAGTAGCTAATGAGTCACTAGATTACGCCCTCCATCATCAGAGATACATACAGGCGTTCATCACAAGCTTGGTGCGTAAACACCTGTATCCTGTAGCTCACACAGCTCCACTTATTCTATCAGCCATTTCACTTTGATAATACACTATATTTCATCAAAAAAGATATACCAAGAATCACAGAAATCTGTGATTCCAATCTTGAGAAATTTTATTAAACTGTCAGCCGTCTGGCATGTCCATTCTTTTGACTTTTGCTCATCCAATCTATGAGAATTATCACAAGCAAAAATGTAATTTGACAATACACAAAAGGATATATACAAAAGAATAAACTAAATGTATGCAATGAGGTTCAAGGAAATAACTGGATTATTTCTCCATGGGCACATATTAGATGTGTCTGAGGCTTGGGACAGAGCTCTAAGTGGGAGAATTACTTGTCCATCAGTGGCATGCTGCCTCTTATTGGGATGCCCGCACTTAATCACTGCAGGTGTGCCTGTGATTGGCTGTCCCTATGAGACCCGCCTTTCTTTCTCTCGACATCCAACCACCGGCAGGCTCTGAGTGATAAAGCATGGAAATCCCATTGATTGGCAGCATGCCAGCAATGGACAGGTAGTTCTCCTAATTAACAGGTAGTCAACGAACACCATAAATCGAAGACTAGCAGTGACTAAATCCATAATAAGGTGCCATAATAAATAGCAAACTAGTAATTACCTAACCCTTTGTTAATATTTGTTAATTGCTACTAAAATATATATTTGGAACAAGTTTTTTCATCATTAATTAAATATTAGTTGTTTGCATAAAATCTGTATGTTAATGTTTTAACAAATCTATTAACTAATATTGTATTGATATTTGTTAATAGTTAACTAAATGTCTTTTTGGCACTAATTAACAGTTATTTCTTACATCATTTAAATGTTAAATGTTTATTTACAAACTATATACTAATATAAAAGTTAATGACATATTATTATTTATCTAGCTTTTCTGATTAGCTTTGTGGAGAATTTATGGAATTTATGGTGTATGGCTTTATGGTCTTGTGGGGTGTATAAGGCACCCTACTGCCAGTGGTTGGTTGTGTGAGAGTTTGCACACCTCTTCTTCCACTTCATCCTTATTGGATACCTTTGTGGTTGGCTGTCCTGTAATTGGTGACCCTCTGTCTAGTGTTTGAAAGTGGTGTACTCATTGCCATTGGAAGTACTATTTGGTTGCTGCTTGAATTTGGTGAAATTCAGGGGGGGGGGCGTTTTGTCCTTGTATTGTTGCCATAGCTGATCAAAAGCCGGTGTGCTTTGCATTGGGTAGGTTGACTGTATAAAGCACTCTCCACTTTGTTTTAATTTTGTAACTGTAAAATGTTGTTAAAGTTGAAAACTTCGATATACCACCTGTATTATATTACTTTACATGTATTGTTAGGATTTGGGTGCAAAATATTTGGGAAAGTGCAATTCAGTCTAGCAGGAAATGAATGTACATTTAGTTTAGCACTATGTTTATGCATTACCTCCGTATGGTCTACCTCTGTGAGTGTTGTCTCAGTGAGTCTCAGAATATTAATGAACTCATTCTGTGCACCTGAACATTCCATGTCGCACGTCTCCCTTGCTACCCTGCTGAAAAAAAAACAGCTAGAAACCAGCTTATGCTGGTAGCTGGTTTTAGCTGGTCTTTGCTGGTTTTCTTCCAGCTCTTGCTGGTCTTTGCTGGTGTAGCTGGTTGGACCACCAACTGGATATGCTGGCGTGACCATCTGAGGAAGCTGGTTATGCTGGTTTGACCAGCCTGTCGTCGTGTGGGATACAGCTGGTGCAAGATGGTCATGCTGGTGACCAGCTTGCCAAGCTTGACATTGTTGGTGTAAGATGGTCATGCTGGTTTGACCAACAAAAGCTGGCACGGCCAGTTAAACCAGCAGTGTAGACCAGCAACACCAGCTAAAATGACCAGCTTGAGGTGGTACGACAAGCAAAACCATCGTTTGGTGGGTAAACCAGCTGAAGGTATGTTTTCGCAAGAGATTTGCTGGTCTAGCTGGTCAACCATCATAGGGTGGTCAAACAAGCTGGTTAACAAGCTGGTCAACCAGCAAACCACTTTTAGCTAATCAGGCTGTTTTTTTCAGCAGGGTAGTAGGGCTGACAGTGATGGTATAGGAATCATGCATGTAATATAGCCCATTCAACTACTTCTTTTTATTTTGCTTGTGCAGATGCTGTTTTATGTATGCCAGTGCCTGATGGCATGTTTTGTTTTAACTTTTCCTAAAGGAATAAATGTGATAAGCCAGTTTTTGTCTCAGTCCCTTCACCGTCTGACTCATAGTTATATATTACTAATATATTAATAAAGCTTAACCAACTTTATTATAAGGGTCCCCCATACTGATAGTTATATATTACTAATATATGAATTAAGCTTAACCAACTTTATTATAAGGGGCCCCACACTGATAGCTATATACTGCTAATATATTAATTAAGCTTAACCAACTTTATTATAAGGGTCCCCCATACTGATAGTTATATATTACTAATATATTAATTAAGCTCAACCAACTTTATTATAAGGGGCCCCACGCTTTTACCTATATACTACTAATATATTAATTAAGCTTAACCAACATTATTGCAAGCGTTTCTGGCGCCGACAAGAGTGGCAGCATGTCAAGGTAGCTCCGTGTTTTTTTCTTGAATTTCCCCTTCGGGATCAATAAAGTATCTATCTATCTATCTATCTATCTATCTATCTATCTATCTATCTATCTATTGTAAGGGTCCTATGGGGAGTGGTTCATATTGGGATAGGCAGAAGCAGTTTAATAACAATTCGCTAAATAATAACAAGTCATTAACTTTTCTATTAACATATAGTTTGTAAATAAACATTTAACATTTAAATGATGTAAGAAATAACTGTTAATTAGTGCCAAAAAGACATTTAGTTAACTATTAACACATATTAATACAATATTAGTTAATAGATTTGCTAAAACATTAACACACAGATTTGTTTATGCAAACAACAAATAGTAACTTGTGCCAAATAGATATGTTAGTAACAATTAACAAATATTAACAAAGGGTTAGGTAATTACTAGTTTGCTATTTATTATGGCACCTTATTATGGAGTGTTACCCAATACTTACCTCCGTGACCCGAGCTGTTGCAGAGTTGGGCGGTCACTGTTAAGTTCTATAGGCTGTACTGGGCCCCCTGGCAGGGTCTGAGGACATAACCTGGCAACGTAGACTCATTTATTTATGGTTATTTTTTTCATATTTTGATGCATTTTTGCACTGTACATTAATATTTGCACATTTTAAGAAACAGAGAAAAACAAGGAAAAAATAAACAAATACTTTTCACTGAAAATGATCTGGTCTCTTCTGTCTACTTCACAGCTGGCTATCCTGTCAAGAGAATTATTTTCCAAAATTAAGGGTGTTGCAATAAAGGGGTCTAGTCTGAAAGGGATTAAACAATATTACAACATGTTTTGCAAAGCACTGTACACAAAATGTAATCAAAAAATAATTTCCACTTGGTGTTGTTCTCATTTGACATGAGTCATGGCTGATGCTATTGTGATTGTGGTCTTCACACAGTAAATTACCAGTTCACTCTTCCCTCCCAACTGCATTTGGGAATTGAAGATGGCCACATTCAGCGTCACCTCTCCCTTTCTCATCGAGCCATTGAGTGGCACCGGTGGGAGGAGAGTGAGATTGAAAGCCCAGTCCTGCCACAAAGCGTCATGAGCATCTAGGTGTTTATTTTGGATTGAATAATTGATGTAACATTTGTCATTTGGAGAGGAGGAAGCTCACAGCATGCCTCTTCAGCCTGCAGAGCCTCTGCCTCAGCCTTCTAGTGCACAGTTAGTGCACAGCTGCATGCTACAGACTGCCGTTGTAATACAGTTTCTTACCAAAGGCTGGAAGCAATATCATTTTAATGGAGATGTGTTGAGGCTTGTTTTAGATATTACTTTACTTTATTTATGTATTTATTTTTCGCAGGATGAATGGCATATTTTTTTACCTGAAGGCTGGAGGACTATAGTGTAAAGGTATCTTAATTTGCATGAATTGATTGCTACACTATTCTGATTGACACCAATCTTGTATAACTATTGATTAAAGTGAGTTATATCAATCTCCCTGAATAGCTAAGGAATTTATCAATTACTTTATTTCACATTTGCTTTATCAATTAGTTTGCCACCACATAAGCCGTATATTCAAAGCAATCTCTTGTGAACTCTCTATTCGTCTCTCTCTCTCTCTCTCGCGCTCTCTCTTACACACAGACACACACACACACACACACAGACACACACACACACACACACACAGACACAGACACACACACACACACACACACACACACACACACACAATGTTATGGAATTCAGTTGTTGGCTCAGCTGGGATATTGGTTATTTTCCCAGTAATCTGAAGTTCTGATGAAAAGTGTTGTACGCAGGATTGTGTTTGGCATGCACTCAGTGTCTACGGAGCAGAGTGCACCAGAGTCACTGCTATCACCTGCATCAAATAGACAGTCTGATGAGAGCTTTACTCAGCTTTCGTGTGCTTACATGTTTGCAGGAATGAATGAATCTAATCTATTTCACTTTTCCAAATACCTTTTATTCAGTGATCCGTGATCCATCTGTCTTTCATTTGTTGATGTATTAGTGAATAACAAGCAAATATTACGGTGCAACATACAAACCTTTCCTTGTTCTTCTGCTTTAATTGTGCCCTCTCCTCACTATTCTAAACACGTTTATTGGTATTCTATCCCAAATCAGCCAACACAGCTCTGCAGCTCAGCTATATTAACATAGTTATATCATCATATTTCATAATCATGTTGAAATAACTACATCATTTTCATACAGCGTGCCCTTTGAGCGCAGCAAAAATATATAGGCTGCTCATAGGAGCTATGTGAGAATTATGTGCACGGGAGCAGGCATGGGTTTTAATCATATCCACAGTGCAAATGTTACAGTGAGACAGAATAATGGCTTTCAGGTTCCTGGGCATAGTCCTTTGGCAAACTCTCCGTTGTCACAGATAACCCCTCCCCCCACCCCACCCAATCCTTTATGAGTCTAACAAATGAAATTACCTATTCTGTGGCTCCAAAGGGGGGGGATGAGTTCCCAGGGTCTAATCAAGATCTAATTTAGGCTTTCTAGTCATCTTAAGCTTATCTTTCCTCTCATCAAAGAATATACATAGCAAGAGTTATCATGTTAAAAAGGTACTTTTTAACATGATAACTCTTGCTATGTATTGCTTGCTTACTGTATCATGTTAAAAAGGTATTTAAGGTGCATTTAAGGTGTCTGACTTTCACACTCATTGACACTCTTTTTCCCCATATTACTGTAAGCAGGGGTCTTGGTGGGTAGCCTCTTACTGTAAATGAGGTGGGATTGCCTCATGGAGTCGAAATGAAGAATCTGCAATGCTCTAGAGGAATATGGTGAAGGTCATTACAAGGTCTCATCTTCAAGGAGATGCCATTCATTTGGATTCAGTAAGAAAGGACTTGAACATCTCCAGTTTCATGTCATCTGCCGTCATTCCCCAAATATTACAGCGCCACACTTAAATCTGTAACTGGAGACAGGGCAGGTGACACACGGGCAAGTGGACGGAAATTGCTGTGTTTGGCAAAACAGTGAGTCATCCGAGAGACGGATCCTCGATGTGTTTTTTGGCAAGGCCACATTGCGCCTGTGTCATCGTCAGGGGTCAAATGTCAGTGCCATGGGCTTTCAGAGAATGTCACATTACAGTCGACTGGCAACCAGCCCTTACCAAGAGATTTGCGGGGAGAGGCTGCGTTCTCTTTTTCATAAACACATAATGATGGCTATTTATCTCTTGGTCTCAGGTTGCACTCGACACTCCAGGGTGAACCTTGTCATCAGTACAGAGTCGTCAGATGCACCTATCTCTGTGTCATGCCTGTCTGACATTTGTCTTCTCATTCGCATGGGGAAACCGGTTGCATAGACAAAAAGAGACAAAGGTGCACCTCAGTGACAGTACTGCTTCAAGGCATCATAAAAATAATGTAGTTCAAAGGGTTAAATATATTATGTTCAAGTTAAAGTTGACTGACATTTAGCTAACAGTTTTATCCAAAGCAACACAGACTTGCAACGGCGGGAATCCAACCCGGGCTGGTGACAATACTCCACTTCACCCACTCATGTATGTGTGTATCTTTGTAAGACAAATAACCCCCAAAGTCTCCATCTGTGCGCTGAACACATGATTATGAACACATGAATGATGCATGATTTTCACCATTTTCCGCAAAAGAAAACAACATTCTCACAAACACATTTGGCTTCATTTCAGTTAGACTTAATCAGTTACTAACCTGTAGTGATTTAGCTTATTGATAACCACAACTGGTTATACACCATAGACATTAAGACACGTAAAAGCGACATCTTTGATATTTCAGCTTTCAAAATCATTGTCAATACTGCCACCCCACTTTACTGTATGCAGTCTTAGTAGTCAGCATCAGTCAAGACTCCTCAAAAACTGGTTTAGTTATTTGTCCTCAGAGTTCCTGCACTTAAAGTGGCAGGGTCAATTCCCCAGCTCCTCCAACACTGATAAAGTATACGGCTTAATGGCCGTCGCACATAAAAGTGTCTGCTGCATGATTCATAGGAATGTAAGGTCAGACATATGCACAGGTGCTTTCCTGATGCAGATAGGTCCCACTCCCCATATCATGGATCTGTTTGTCCACGCTCAAAAACATATGTGTCAATTAGTTTGCCCCACAGGCAGCCATTTGTCAGTCCCCCGGCCGCCCTGTTCTAATAAATAAATCGCTTTGGCAACGCTGGATTAAGTGGCTAGAGCAGGTGATAGCAGACAACTACTTGTTCTAGCTGAGTTGTGCCACAGGCTCTGGGAGTTTCTGCCTTCACTGCAGCTCTCTGCTGTTCCACACTCTAGGCACATTTTTGAGAGCTCAGCAGTTCCGTGTGAATGTGCAGTACAGCGTAGGGTAGCGCTGTAAAGCTGCCTCATGAACCCCACCGGCTCCCCGACTCCCTTCACTATAGACAGCCTGTATTTTGGCATTTTTTATATTTGTGCTGTGTCTTCAACAGTGTATTCCCATTATATTTATTATGCTATTGTTATTGCTGGCCTAACCTAACTTTACCTTATGCTCCCTCACAAAAATGTGCCTTGGTATTTGAAATGTTTTCATTAATTTGATATCTGGATATAAACAATTTCACCACAATTAACACCATGATTAATTAACTATTTATAAACAAAAGTGGACAAAGGACACAATTCCTTTACTTAAGTCAAAGTGAAAACACAGCTTGTCAAATATTACAATACAAGTGAAAGTTACTAAGTCAAATTTTAACTTGAGTTGAAGTACAGAAGTACTTGCTTTTAAAAATGTGAGTATTCAAAAGCACAATTATTTTTTTCCTTTTTTAATGTAGGCCTATATGTAATGTTTATTTAGTCAATAATAGGGTGTACAAGTTTAAGTAAAGTACAAATACACCAAAATCATATTTACGTACAGTCAACAAGTAAATTAATTTAGTTTGTCCACCCCTGCTTATAAATAAAATGCTGCTAAAATATCACTCTTTGATTCCTTGCTGCTTCAATTCAGTAAGACTTTACAAGGATATCTTTTCTTAGTTTTAGAGGGAATTCCCCTGGCATAGAAGCTGGCAGTGAGAGTGTCATGTTTACTGAGAAAAGTGCAAGGTCCCTGTTCATTCTCTCCCACATTCCTTTGGTGAACTCATTGCAAGAGTATTCTTAAAATAAGCATTTTCGCTAGACAGCAAATAAATTGAGTAAATTACCTCGAGACAGCTTGTCCTTGTCCAAAGATGGATACGTAAAAGGCTATTTCCCCACTGTCCAATATCATTTAAGGCTGAAAAAGGTTACAGATTTCAATCATTATGAAGTCATTCAAGCAAGAAATGACTCTCCCAACACCAATGTGTACAATATCTGCATACTGTATGTGCATGGAGGTGCAGACTGCAGAAGATATTTGCATGTAATAAATGTGCTAGGAGTTGGGAAGGTCCATTGGAATGTCTGGTAAAGCAAAGACTATGAGTAGCAATAACTATGACTATAATGTACTGATATGGTAGATATGTCATACATGACATTCAGCTTGGTTTTGATTGGCCGCTACTCTCAAAAAATCCTCAAGACAGAAAAAACAACTGAATTTCACATATGTATAATTCATGCATCGTTTGACTTTTAAAAAGGTGCTAAAAGGATCACTCAGCATGAAATTTTATAACATAAATTCTTGGTACATTATATTGAACAAACACACTTCAATTTGTTGGTGAAATCTCAGAAATGGTCAGAAATCATGAAATAGTCAGAAATCATTATTGACCCCAAAGTGGCTGTGTTTGGGTTCTTCTTACCATTGTCCAAATCCTACGTCAGGACAAAAAAGTAAGTAGCTAAAAGTAAAACGGTACACTTATTTTGTGCTTGTATTTTGGGCATAGGGCATTTGCAGAATGCAATCACACATTTGAATGCTTTTATTTGGACCTTAACACAGGGGAAGATTCACAGATCCAAACATTGAAGGAAAGGCAGGTCTGATCAAACACACAATGCATGGTGCTATTTTCATTCTGAACTGCATGATTATGGGTAAACATGGCATCGTCGCTTCCAGATGGATAAACAACCTATTATTGCAGAAATGGACCAGTACTTTGCAAGTTTTTTTGCAATTGGCTTGCTTAGTCCACACAGTTGCAGTCCGCGTGCACATGCCCAAGACTCCCAAAAACAAGAATGATAATTTTGCTATGAAACCCCATATTTGTGATGTTGTCAGCAAGTGGCTGATATTTCAACAGCTTGGAGTTAAAACAAGTGTCCATGTACAAGTCAAAAGAACATCCTATTTCAACAATAGTCACATTTTTAGTATTGTCATCTATAATGGTGATATCTGGGGTAATTGGAATATTACAGAAAGTAATATTGTTGGTGTTTTCGTCATTGAACCAGTCCATTTGTACAGTGTGGTGTTTGTATATTTTTGTCATTTCCCCCTGCACTTTTTTGATGCTTTGTGACACTAAGTCCACCAGTCTATCATGCCTTGCTATGTAAAGTCCTTTATAAAATAGTGTTAATTTTGTCACCTATTTTTAATTTAGTCATAGTCTTAGTCTTGTGACGAAATGTCCTTTTTAGTCTTTGTCATATTTAGTCATTCAAATATCATTTTTGTTAGTCAAGTTTTAGTCGACTAAAAGTCTCGTCATTTTAGTCTAGTTTTAGTCAAAAGAAAACTAAAGGTATCTTAGTCTTAGTCAGTTTTAGTCAACACATTTTAGTCTTTTTTTTTATAACAAATTATTTCTGATTACCATTTGAGTCAAATAGTGTTTCACACATCTCAATTTTCCAACAATATTGTGTGTCCACAGGGCTACTCGTCTGTTATAATTACTCATTCTGATTTTTTGTCAGTCAGTATGTTTACATGCACAGGTAAGTCGAGCTACAGTTATAGCTCGGCTGGGATTTGACAATAGACAGTAAAAGATTTGACTGGACCACTGTCATATTCGTAGACCAGTGTTTCTCAAAGTGTGGTCCGGGGATCACTGGTGGTCCGCAAGCTATCCCAAGTGGTCCGCGAGCAGACGTGGTAAAATATAATATAGATGAGTTGTTTGCCAAATAACTTGTAGTTAAATCCAAACAGTTCTGCAACACTGTCTATGTAAGATATGCCAGTTTAAATCATACAGAATGAATCCTCTGACACAATAAGCAAAGTGCAAAGACAATAAGCAAGGTGGTTCAGTGAGTAGGCCTATAGACTAATTATAGGCTACTGTTGAAGTAGGTCTAATCTTTTTTTTTTTTTTTTAGCTGGGGTTAGTTAAGTGGTCCTGAAACTGAAATAGTTTGAGAAACACTGTCGTAGGCCAAACTATTAATGTTTTACTCCGCCTCGCTAGATGGCGATATGCGCCCAAACACAACACATTCCCCAAACAGACTCTCCATCTTAGCCATAGCTAACTTGCTAGCGAACTTTCTATATTAGCTTACTTGCTAGCAAACTTTGCATCATCAGTCTAACTAGATGAATAGTTGACATTACATGCTGAACATTTTCGTATGGACATTCTGGGGGATGTTAATTTGTATGAGAGAAGCGTCAACTTCTGGGTATGTAGTATTGTGGCATAAAGCTTAGGTAGTTAGCTTGCTAACTCTGGCAGAAATCTCCAGTGTTCTTGTTCCATGTAGTTTCGTGTTGCAGCCACAGGGTTGCAGCAGCAGCACGTAGACTAGCCTACAGGAAAGCTGTTGCGTATGAACTCATTCGGAATATTTTGAAAACGTAACAGCTAGATATTCTGTCTTCTCATTTTGTAGACGAACATGAAGGGAGATTTTATCTTAGTTTTTATTCCATGCAAAACATTTTAGTCTCGTCTTTTTTCGTCAACAATAATGCATCTTAAGATAGTCTTAGTCAGTGTTTCAGGACATTACTGACGTCTCGTCATCGTCTCGTCTTAGTCATGAAAAAAAAGGTCGTTGACGAACATATTTCCTCTCGTCTCGTCTGACGAAATTAACACTATTATAAAAATCCATTCAGGACATGTGCGTTGTTCTCATTAACATTAGTGGAGTGAAGAATGCAGTTTGGTTTGTAGTTGGATGGGTACCACGTAGCCAGGTTTGATCTTGTTGGGAGGACTTGAAGGCACGATTTGATGGTAAACGTGAGATATCCTCGCCAAG
This sequence comes from Alosa sapidissima, assembly GCF_018492685.1. NCBI lineage: Eukaryota > Metazoa > Chordata > Actinopteri > Clupeiformes > Clupeidae > Alosa > Alosa sapidissima. Next base: position 3,786,720 of record NC_055962.1, on the reverse strand, counting down.
AGTGGGGTTTGAAAATATGGTGGGTGATTTGCAAATGGTAGAAGCGGCAGTTGAATTTCCTGAATTTCCCCTTGGGGATCAATAAAGTATCTATCTATCTATCTATCTAGTTTTCCCTGTAGCCTGAGACTTGTCCAGTGTTGTCCACATGTTAGAGACACACACACACACACACACACACACACACACAAACACAAACACAAACACAACACACACACAACACACACACAGACTCATTGCACTTAAGGAGAGCTAGTCCAGGCATGGGTTCATGGAAAAGCTAGCCGAGGGAGAGTAACCCAGGAGCCCACGCTGGTGTGTCTGACACAGAGAGGTTCTCAAGTGTCCCGTGGCTGGGGGAGTCAGGGGAACAGCAGGCATGGCCCAGAGAGGGGCCGCTCTACGCGTCCATCTCCATAAACACAGCGATAAATCAGCGCTCTGCCACACACTCCCACAGGGAAGGAATTCAGGCCCAGGGACTCTCGTCATAGATCATTATGATAAGAGAAAGAGAATACATCTTCCAGAGCTTGAAACCCATTCCATGTGCCATGGACAGACTGCCATGTCTGTCACCCAGCAGCCAACAGACTGGCCAGTGTTAAAAGCAATGGCAACCCTTATACAGGACCAGATGCTGGTGAATCCATTCTGTTGCTATGACTAAACTCCTGGTAATATGAATTAATTTGCTGAGCACTTGATGGTGAAATGAAGCATTATTTTCTATAATTTCACCAACTTTGGTTGAAGTCTCACCATTGCCTTGCTGAATGGACAACTGGTGCCAATAAAGTGCAATTCCAGGTTAAGTTCTTTTATTGGGAGCAGTCAGGTGCCGTTAACTTTAACATTTGGTCTCTGCTGCTGACTTTACAGTTGTTATAGTAACCTGTGTTAGCCTGTGGTCCAAACACTATAATGTTCCTGTCACAAAAACTGGCAAAAGAAAACTACTGTGTTCACAGCGAAAACCCATATGACCCCGAAAAATAGCCTTGAACAGGGCAGCTACAGTATCTACCATCTGTAATTGTGTGGTTAACCTGTAATCTCAAATCAAGTAGCTGCAATGTGTTATTAAAACCGCAATAATTTGGATGTCTTATGTGTTTAATAATACAACAGGTGAGACTGTCAGACATGCCGACAAACATTTATAATTATCCAGGTAGACTTTTTGTGCTTTATCCAGCTTCCCTTTCACAACAAAAACATTCAAAAGTGTGTTATATAGCCAGTGTTAGACAGAGGGTTTATGCTGCCTGGATAATGCCTGTCTTTATCAGCAATAACACTGGTGTTGCTGAGAGGAGAGGTAAACTCATCAGCATTTTAAAGACACCTCTCTCACTACAGTTTATGATTCCTTTCCTTTGTTTCTGGTCAGCAGTAATAATGATACATTTTAGAGCGATTTTGCTCGTTCTTTGCCGTTTTAAAATCAATACCAGAGCAAGATATGGATCCATCAGGGAATGTTGACAGCTAAGAGAAAATATGTATGCTGGTTGCCAGGACAACTTGAATTTTCATGAGCGCGAGTGCAGAAATAACAGTAGACTCTTTCCTGTAGCACTGCATCATATTTCAGAAGCACACATTATCACTCACTCATGCATTCAGCACATGAAAACACTTCTCATGATACTGGGGCATCTAAAGCATACATGTTAGTACTCCCTTAAAATCTACTACATATCGATAACATGCATAGAACTCACATATGGTGTTCGTGCTCAACAATAGATTTCAGAGTAAAAAAGAATAGATTTATTGGCTCATGCGCAATGAACCCAAAGACCCACCCTGATCCAGATCATGGGTCACTGACTGGTGTCCCGTGTGAGTTTTATTGATGCTACTCTGAAAACACACCAGCTGCACGCTGATTTAACACAGTGGGCACTGGAATGGTAGGAGTCATGTGCAGTTGAAGGTTAGGAGAGGTGGTCGTGGGTGCTTTACAGTAGGTTGTTGTGGGTACCATAGATGGACAAACGCGCACACACACACACACACACACACACACACACACACACACACACACATACACACACATACACGCACACCCATTCACACATTTGAACATGAAGTTGTCATGTAAATAACGGCCTTTTGCATCACTCTGGCAGCTCTCACCCACACATGTCCTCCAGGCATGCAGAGTGATCCAGCAATCTCTCCCAAACCACAGCTGCCATTGGGACTGTTGACTATACATTAAACTACCACATTACTCAGACCAGTCTGCTCTCAAGCTGCTTTCCAGCAATTACAAAATTCAGAAGATGTTTTTTTATTATTTATTTTGGTCATTTTAAAGGCTATACAAAGATAGCATATTGCATTACTGTATATTAAAACCATACATTAGTGTGTGCTAGCAGTCAGTGGGTGCATTATTGCAGAGCTTGTATAAAAGGATATTCATAACGCTGTCTCTCCCACAAACATTACTAGGATGCGCTCATTCAATTGTACTTTGCAGAATGATGTCAATTTGAATTGAAAGAGGCTGAGGAGAGGTTCAATACCCCCTATGGATTCAGTGATTCCCATGAGCCTACAGCTTCACGTGCATGTCTGTGTGAGCTCCACATGACATAGCCAACTCCCTCCGGATTTGCAGCCATAAAATGGCTTGTCTACCAACCAGGCTTCTAGTGTGAGATATAATTTTATGACAGTGAGGGAATAAAAGCAGATGGACACACAAAAATGCAGAGAAATAACAAATCAAAACAACATGACACAGTCGTTATGGAGTGCATGATATTGTCCCTCTACACCAGGGAATTTCAAAAGCAGTAAATAAGCAAGCAAATTATGCAATTCATTAATAGCAGTTATAAATGTTATAGCTATAAATGTTATAGCTATAAATGTTTTCTTAATGTGATATGCTGATAAATATGACTCACTGCAACACTGCAGAATCAAAGCAGTGGGGTTTTATTGCATATCCACAAATGGCTGAGATGGCTGGAGAAGTCACCACAGAAAAGAACAGGGTCGCTCCTGAAGACGGCTAACTTGGATTTCATGGCTGTGTGAATGGCTAATGAATTAAATCAGCTAATTAGCTGTGGCGATGAATGATTTGATGTCATTTCTTCAATAGGGGAAGCGTGGTTGTGATTAAACAAGAAAGCTTTTTGCCCTAATACTCATAATATCACAGAGGCTTCAAGGGGAATACCAGGGCCTTTTTTCACCCCAGCAGAGATTAATAAATTGTGTTTGTTCCATCACTTGGTGTTGAAAACAATGACAAATGCATACAGTGTGGTATAGCTGACAGTTCTGGGCTGACAATAACACATTATCTCATCCAATAATAAAACAAAGTACATTCAACAATAAATTCATTTGCTGGTATTTGTCACCAAGGTTTTCTGAAAGTCAAATAAAGCTCTCAGCAGCACATCCACTCATTCTGCGTACGCCGGCACATCATCAGTAAATTCCATTTGCAGTGAATTACGTAAGTCCAATAGATAAGATGGCTCCCATCTCCTGACACACCTAATGAAAATGGATGGCAGAATAAAGCACAGCAGCCTGGACACCTGACAGTCTATTGTGTCTCTCCATCACGGTGCCCTAGCCAGTGCAGCCGGCTCCCAACACTACCTGCAGGAAATGAAGACATCCCACCTAATGAGAAGGATAATGACAGTGGACACATGAAGACAGCGTGCTTCGCCAGATTCCCGTTTGTCTAATGAGAAGAGTGCTCACTGACAGATGTATGCTGGTGGGTTTGAAGGGGAAGCTTCCGTCAAAATCTCCTCTCCCATAAAATCTCTTTTGTTGCTGTGACTTTCACTACTTTTGAGAAATATTTTATTGTATACATAGGTATAATAATTAAAGTTTGGACATAATGAAATATCAGACATTACTTTGTTCTACATTATAAATATAGTGGATTGTGAATGGTTTATGAGTGCTTAGAGGTGTTAAAGAATGTTAGTTTTAAAGAGAAACTATGCAGTATATTGACAATTTCTTGCTGCACTGGCTCTGTCATGGCGAACATTTGAGAAACTCCATCGCTACCTTGTTCTAGCCGGTGCCTGGCGTGTATGTGTGTAAATGCAGTAAAGCAATTCGTTACACTCGTTATACTTCCTGACACTGAGGCCACCGTCCCAAAGTTGCAAGGGTGTTTTTTCCGCTCACAGGCGCTAGGGGGAAGCGAGACGGCCACCATTCAACCCAAAAAAGTCATATAACCATTCCAATGACTCTGAAGCTGTTAAAGGCCCAGTATGTAGGAAATAATGGAAAATAAACTGTAACCATTCCAAAAATGATCACCATATGTTGTCAGAGAGTAAGGAAACACGATGAATTGAAGTAATGGCTTATTTGACAACATTACTCTAACCCGTAAAACCCCGTAAAACCCATGAAAAAAATGAGTTACGGGGCGGAATCTCTTGGAATTTTCGTTTATGTTTTGAATGATTAATTCTAGAATAGCGTATTAATAATGGGCCAGCGCGTCCTCCTATTTAGGTTGCCGAATTAGCAAAGGACAGCTGTCAGTTGTAGTCATGAACGCCTACGAGAGGCAGGCAAATTTACAAAATTAAAACAAGAAACAAATTAAGTGGACATCGGAGGAGCTTCCTGATATTGTGACGTCTTCGTCAAACGAAGAATATCAAGTCTGACGCAGAGCTGGCCATATTTCTCCACAACAGGTAGCCTAGGCTAAACTTCATCTGCATCGCTGACTTCAGCTAAATATGTTACGTTGGTTAGGGAGGTATTTTTTGTTTTCATTGTTTCCTTAATGTGTAGCTGGGTCATGGTTGGAGAAACGTTAAAGCAGCTGCAGGTCAACTAACATTAGCTAAGTCTTCATTACATCTGGCAACCCAGAAGAGGCTTGCGTCTGGTAGTCTTGAGAACGTTCACCAGTGTTTTGATTTTGGCCTACAGAACGTTCGGTAACAATCCTACAAATCGCACCTTTAAACAATCAAAATTAATTTGGAAAAATTATCCTGTGTTGTCCAGATATTTACTGAAGTTTGCCCAGCAAGCACTGGCCACCCTATCATAGCTCATGCTGGTCAGGTTAGTCAAGTCTATACCTCTTGAGGGCATCATAACATGTGATTAAATATACTAACAGAAAACTGACTGGCTGGGGGTCACATCAATCTGACATGACACTCCTATGCAGAGATGTCATTAAATCATTCTATACAGAGATTCTGAAAGGCCTGATGGGTGGAAGCTAAAGAAACATGTTTCATTTGATACCAAATCTTCCAAATAGGATTTAATAAAAGCCCTGCATTCATCCACACCATAAATCCCTAACCATGAGATAACCATCATAAAGAAACAGAATAAAAATCATTCTGTACCTACCAAATAAGGAGTCAATAGATCTAGTTAAACCCTCACTCTCATTTTGGTAGGTCATATATCGAGATGTAAAAATAGCAGCTGGCAATCCATGGCAATAGCACCTGATATATACAGCAGGCCAATCTACACAACATGTTTACTGCTGACGGTTGGCGGTCTGTCAAGCTGGTGACACACAATATACTTGCACATTTGTCAGCTGCTGTGATTCCACCATTTCTATAAAAATCAATGTGTAACACTCTCCTCCTTCTCAAAGGGCAGCGTGTTTAGTACCAGGGCAGCTGATAATGTACAGAATGCATCTGAACATTCATTGTTGGCAAATCAATATGTTTCAGTGAGTCCACAGAATCAGACATTCGGGGGAACATTTCGCTAGTATGAAAATAGTAGAGTCATTTATTTGAGTAGCTTAATGCTGCAAATCCCAGCAGTAAGAGCCAAGTTGTATATTGATTTTGAAAAGGGTATATATGATATTGGGAGAGCAAAGAAGTTGAAGAAGTATCTGATTCCAGGAGATATGAGAAGTAGAAACTGTGGTTTTCTGCCATGTTAGTCTCCTCTCGATGGCTTACACAGTCTGGCAGCTGCAACCTGTTGTTTCCAACACACACACACTTATGTCTTAACTTCTCTGATGGACTCCTGCACTGCGCTATGTGCTGTCTGCTTTGACGAGCCTCGGTCAACGCTGAGAAAGTGCTGAGCTGAAAAATTGTCATCTATGAAAAATGGCGAGCTCACAGCAAGGGGACAGAAATAGCAGGAATGTCCTCTCAGAAAAACAAAAAAAAACAGATAAGTTCCAGAAGGGAGTGCAGAGGCAGAGTGGGCCATGTTGTGGCAGAGTGGCCCATGTTGTGGCAGAGTGGCCCATGTTGTGGCAGAGTGGGTCATGTTGTGGCAGAGTGGCCCATGTTGTGGCAGAGTGGGCCATGTTGTGGCAGAGTGGCCCATGTTGTGTTTCGGGGGAGTTCCTGTGCCTCCACCTAGGCCCCGGACCATCAATCACTGCCAACGCGGCCCATCAGGGGCTCTCTCTGACACTGATCCCACCCATCAGCTCCCATCTAAGGACGATATGTCAACAATACAGCCACGCCCCCAAGACCACCCTCTCACGGACACACACTCATACTTCACTTATCCAATAGGAATTTGTTTACATTAGCGTCTATAGGTTGTCCCCGAAAAGCATCAATGTCAAGACAAACTGCCGAGCACTTCTTCTATGACACTGAAATATATGAATATCGTATGTCATACCTGACAGCTGCCATATCAAATTGTCAGTGTATGCAGGCCATTGAGAGTTCATTTAGGAGGCACCTCCTGGATTTCACATCTGTATGCTCGCGGTGTCAGGTTCAGCAGAAACACCTTGATTTTTTTCCTTCCCTACTGAGAGACAAGATGCTGAGGTTGTGCACTGTGTTGATTTAAGTCAAACTGTCAAGATGTTCACTTCCTCCCTGCCTCCATACCCCCCACAGACACATACACACACACACACATACACACACACACACACGCACACACACACACACACACAGACACACACACACACTCTCACACACACACACACACACACACACACACACACACACACACACACACACACACACACACATACCGACACACAAAAAAAAACAAAAACAAAAGGGGGTGGGGAGCACCTCAACTTGACAATGCTTGGAAAATGTATCTTTTTGGCAAAAGGTGGATCTATGTGTTATTAATTCATACTACCTACCACTTCCCATCAGTTCAATAATATATATGAGAAGAATACAGTGGTCTTTTCCCTGTCATCATCTAAAAATAACCTTCCTTTCCCCTCCAAATGCTCCTTACCCCCTCTATCTGTGCAGAGAGCAGAACACAGGAAGAGAGAAAGGGAGATAGAGATAGAGAGAGAGGAAGAGAAAGAGAGAGAGAGGGAGGGAGAGAGAGAAAGGAGTGAAATGTCTTGATTTCGGCCCTGCACAAGACTTCCCCCATGGAGAGCAGCAGAATGGAGTGGTGGCATCATCCCATGCATAATTCATGAGTGTAAATTAACCCTGCGTGGAGCTCCTCCATCAATCACAAGGACTTGCCATAACAGGGTGTAGGCAGAAAGGGTGGCTCCTGGAGGACCTAGTGTGCCTGGTGGGGGGCGGCAGAGTGGGGGGCTCGGCTGCGGTGGCGGTGGCGGGGACTTGGAGGCTGGGGTGGTCCGTCAGCTGGACTGCGGTATCAGGCCATGTGTCTCGGCTCACCACTAGAATTAGCCGCCCTCCTCTCCAACAGGTGGCCCCAGCGCAGTAATGCGTGGCATGCAGATACATGGCGGGGGCAGAGGAATTGAGTTTTAGGGGCCTATGGATCACGGCGCAAAGATAAACAAAGAGGGAAGCCGAGTAGTCACGCCACGTTTGGCGGCTTGTGAAATCCTCCAATGTGCTCCTGCTCTCTGCAAGATATCTTTTGGTATCGTGCTGGGAAGAGTGTTGCATTGTTTTCCCCATGCCTGCACTATGCCTTAACACAAACATCCAATGTTCCAGCAAGCTCAAGAACCCTCTAATGTATGGTCTACTCTGATGGAAAAAGCTATGAAATACTGTAGAAAAGTGAGGATGTTTTATTGACTGTCTGCTTGCTCTATATAGGCCACTCTCTTGAAGGCTTTTTGCACCTGCATCACATTCATCCTGAATGTGAAGGTGAGAGCGAAAGAGACATAATAAAAACAAAAATCACCCGGCCAGGCCGTTGCCATGGGGTTTGGACGAGTCATTCCTGTTCCGTCCAGTGGACTCATTTTGTGGTGCCGCTGATTTCTACAGTGCTGTGTTTGTTGTGAAATAATCAAGTCGATCACCGCTGTCACCGTACCAACAAAAATGCAACAGTGTCCTCTGATAGACAAACAAGGCTATCATGTCTCCTGTGAAGTGCAGTGTATAGTCTGCAGGATATATCACTGTTTACTTAGTTGAAGGTAGACTCGGCATCTCTCCTTGACAAATGCATTAGTGCTCTCCTTTCCTGTTTTGTGCTGTCAGAAATGAAGTCCCTTCAAAGGCACATTAAACTACAGTCCTGCATGCAGGCCACATTAGAGATTCAAAGCATTATTCAATGGAAGAAAGGCTATTAACCCGACTTTCTGGGACTGATTCCAAGTCGGATCAGAATTCTGGTGTGGTTAAATCCCCACAAGAGTCCCTCAAACAAGCCTGGCGCTTTCTTCCAACAGACAAGCCGCGGACACACACATAATAGTGTTAGCCACGGTGGTCTTATAGTGAGATGGCTGTTTGTTTAACTGCATATTCATTGGCTGTTTTGTGATCAAACTGGCAGACACCTCTGCGTGCTGCCACTGATGAATTGGCAGCAGCATTTTTTATTTTATTTTTTTTTTGGTGTGTGGGGGTTGGGTGGGGTGGGGTGAAAGTCTATTGTTCCATTTCCCTCTGCTCTCGTATTCTGTGCATTAGACAGTCTTGGGGTAAATTGACTTTGAGATTCAGAACGTGGCTGGTGTGAAGAAGGGGCCAACAAATTGGAATGACATCTAAATGCTCTCCCACTCTGCTTAAGATAAAGCCACGCACTAGCACACAAAGATATAATAACAAAAAAGATAATTCATCTTCACCTAATCTCATCTCACAGAAATACTGCAAGTGCATCACAGCCACAGTCAGGCTTCTTATCGTAGAGCAAATGTTTCCTCTAATTCATTATGTGGTTTCAAGCCTGTCGGCATTAATGGCTAATTATAAGCATTTTTTTCTTGTTAATAAAAACAGATGACAATGGCAGTAATTGCCATCAAAATCATTGCTCACTGTGTTTCATAAAAGCACACATTGATTCTGCTTCCTCTCTGCTTGTGTCCCACATCCCTCCATTCCTCTCCTCCGTTTTCTCTCCCTCTGAGTTGCAAGGGAAGGAAGAGAAGTGGAAAAAAAGATTGCAGGATTTTCCCAAGGACCCTTTGAACATCACTGAAAGTGCACACAGCATATTCAAGTACTCTGCCCGTGGCTTCTTTATGCAATCCTCTCTGTAAACATTTCATTGTACCCTTTATACGCTAGGCCATCTTCCCTCTTTTTTGGGAATGGTGTTTTGCTCTTGTGAGTCTGTACTTTCTGAAAACACAGGATGAGCCACCAAGCCATCTTTTTTATAGCTTTTAAGGAAATTGAAAAGAAGATGCCACACAATTTAACCATGATTTATTGAAAATACAAAACCAGGGAATATTGGAAGAAGTGCAGTCATGCCTGGCAAAAAAAAACAGTTGCTGCTTAGCAAGCTGCAGACACATTGCTGTGGTTGACTCGTCCGCAAACCCCGGGCACCACCCAGGGCACAGTGCTAATTCACTGCCTGGGCCTCCACCCAGACATCCATCTGCCCATCAAGTGGGCACCAAGTTCAGCCTACAGTCTAATTACCCTAAAACCAGCTGGTGACTTCCAGCCTATAGCAGTGGCTCCCACAATGCCAAGCGGCCTGTTTTGCTGTGTTAATGAGGAATCTTTCCATGTTTCCTTTTTCATCCCCTGCATCAGCAAGTGCAGCCATGTTACCATATCCCCACTCCAGATGGTACGGAATGTGTCAACATCTTGAGCCATATACACCTGGTGCTCCTAGTTATTGCTGGACTATGGCATCAACGGCAGTCAGTATGGCCGACATCTGCTGTTAACCCCGGCTGGCACGAAGCTTGCTGGACATATGCTTGCATTGGGCCAGTTTATAGATGGCTCTTCTTGTAGCAAATTTCCCCTTGTTGTACAGCACACAAATCAGTGTCTTATAGCACAAGTTCCCCATTTAAAATGTGTAAGTAATGCAAACACAAACCTCATATGCATCATACTAAAGCAGGCTGTGGGTGTGAAAAGCAGAATGCATGTGATACTGTATATAAGCACTGAATGGGAGTTTTGCTATAGAACATGTATCAAGTGTATTATGTATTGCCTGTTGTAGAAACGTGATGGAATTATCAGACAGCTATTTGTCACAGCGCGCAGACATGACATAACCCTCGAGGTCCCCAGTGTCTCGTCTGGTCCCAGCAACCCTGTCAGGCCATCAGCTGCAACTGTAAAAGCTGTCACATCAGCCGCTTGCAGCCCGCAGATAAGGAGGCTTGTAAAAGTGCTTCACTGAGGACTTTGACATGGCGAATGAAGGAGCCTGACACGCTGACACAAACGTGTAGTCAACGATACACTTAGTT